>NC_136657.1:10766067-10773132 GCF_949748355.1 Melanostigma gelatinosum | reverse complement strand
TTTACAGAAGATACATAGAACGAGCAGAGAGAGAATAACTTCATAACTTGTGTTGCTTTGGTTGAACTGTGAAGTTTAAACAGAATTAAAACGAGTTATTGATTTGATTATAAAATCACTGAACGCTCCGGTGATGTCACAGATGTTTTATTCATCATATTCTGTCTGCATGTCCAGTTGTTTTACCAGTTTTATAAACTCACTGAACTCAGATTATTATTAAAATACAGATTTAATCCACTGAAGATGAATCAGAATCAGATCAATCAAACATGAGTGAGACAGGAAGTCAAAAGTGTTCAAATGATCCAGAAGAGACGAGCAACACACGTCCTCATCATTAATCCAGAGAAGATCCTCTGATGATGATGGACGACGACGACGACGAGGAGGAGGAGGAGGAGGAGGAGGAGGAGGAGGAGGAGGAGGAGGAGGAGGAGGAGGAGGAGGAGGAGGAGGAGGAGGAGAGAGCACCCCCTGGAGGACACGTTTAAACGGACTTCCTGTCCATCAGGAGGACGTTGTGTCTCACTGCAGCGCTGCAGCTCCCTCTGCTGGAGACAAGTGGAACTACGTCCCCACGATGTGGAGACACACTGTCCTGCGCATACATCCGTGTACTGCATGTATACTGTATGTAGATATAAATATACATCCGCTTTACAAGTACTAGGGTTTGAAGGAGTATATCTTATTGTTGTATTTGTGTGTGAGATGTTTCGATGAACATGTAACAGAATGACTGTTATAACCTGGAGGAGGCTCACAGGTTGCAGCACGTGTAGTTATGAGACTTCTGTTCAATAATCATGAGGGGGGGGGGGGGGGGGTCTCCATATTAAACAGGCGGATCGACGACCTCCAGGGTCCAGGTCTCCTCCTCCTCCTCCTCCTCCTCCTCCTGACCCCCGGCGCTTCCTGCCAGAGGCTTTAAACCCCGCCCCCCCCTTTTTCCCATCATGCACAGGGGCACGCAGCCAGCTCCCACGAGCCCCCCGGCTCGCTGCCCTGCCATCTGCTGTGATTTATAGAAAACGGCCGATGATTTATGAGCCAGTCATCTCACAATGAAGTCGCTCTCTTTCATTTACACGACCTCGAGACCTCCACGCCACTCCAGCCAGGTTTAGAGGGGGGGGGGGCTTTAAACAGGAGCAGCTTTAATGAAATTAACTTTTAACAGCGTGTGCATGCTGATGAGGCTGAGACCACCGCTGAGAGACGACTCAAGGTCCGACTGCTCCAAACACCGCCCCGCCCTGGTGCACCAATCAAACGCCCCGTTAGGAGCCAGTGAAGCGGGGACGCATTTAAACATTTCATTATTCACAGTGGACGAGACTGAAGACCAACGAGGTCCAATCAGCAGAGACGTACTCACCTGAGTGTCTCCTTGTCTCCTCACAGTCCCCTGCGTGTCTCCTTGTCTCCTCAGTCCCCTGTGTGTCTCCTTGTCTCCTCACAGTCCCCTGCGTGTCTCCTTGTCTCCTCAGTCCCCTGTGTGTCTCCTTGTCTCCTTACAGTGCCCTGCGTGTCTCCTTGTCTCCTCAGTCCCCTGCATGTCTCCTTGTCTCCTCACAGTGCCCCGCGTGTCTCCTTGTCTCCTCAGTCCCCCGCGTGTCTCCTTGTCTCCTAAGTGCCCTGTGTGTCTCCTTGTCTCCTCAGTCCCCCGCATGTCTCCTTGTCTCCTCAGTCCCCCGCGTGTCTCCTTGTCTCCTCAGTCCCCCGCGTGTCTCCTTGTCTCCTCAGTCCCCCGCGTGTCTCCTTGTCTCCTTGTCTCCTCAGTCCCCCGTGTGTCTCCTTGTAGGGTTAGCGTTATCTCGTGTACCTAATAAACTGATCTAAATCTACAGATATTCAGTGACACATTCTTGTATTTTTGATTCTCGGTGGTTCTGAACTTCTGAGTTATGAATATCGAGAGAAGTTAATAAAGTTAACTTACTGTTCATGATGAACCGAGTCCTGGTCCTGAGCTCCAGGACGTCGTAGGTTTGATTCCCACGGCAGCAAAGTGTCTCCAACACAACGACCTACAAGTCTCCAAGTAACCGAGACTCAGAGCAAAGAGCGCCCTCTGGTGGCGGAGAGCTTTATATTCCTGATTTTAGTTTAATTTTTAAAACGTGACCCTAAACAGTGAAACAGTGAAACATTGAAACAGTGAAACATTGAAACATTGAAACATTGAAACAGTGAAACATTGAAACATTGAAACAGTGAAACATTGAAACAGTGAAACAGTGAAACATTGAAACATTGAAACAGTGAAACATTGAAACATTGAAACATTGAAACAGTGAAACATTGAAACAGTGAAACATTGAAACATTGAAACATTGAAACAGTGAAACATTGAAACAGTGACTGAAGAGACTCTCTGCTCGTTAAGATGAGACGCGATGAACGCGCTCGTGTTTCCTGATTGAAGGTTCGGTCTCAACCTTCTCCTCGCGCGTGCAGGTGTTACTAATCACACCAGACAGGAAACACCTGCGGCTTCTGCATGCAAGGGCGCCTGGGAAGTGTAGTTCAAATGTGTAGTTCACAAGAAGCTCCACAGATACAACTGCAAAGGAACAAGTACTCAGATCTTTATTAAAAATACGACTACAATGTGTACTTCAAAGTACTTATCCTGCAGTGAGTATTATTAGTAACAAGTACAAGATGTAGCTCCGAGGTGTAGTAGAGTAAAAACACAAACTAGAAGGTACAAATACCTCCAAATTGTACTTAAGTAAATGTATTTAGTATTTTCCAGCACTGACAAAGTACCACAAATACGAAAGTAAACAAAAATATTACAAAGTGATTTATATTAATGTAGAGAATGTGATGTAATCATATTATATTATTATAATTATATTCTTAATATGTGTAAAATATAAATGTGATGAACAAAGAAACAAGAAGATAGAAGTCTGACGGTTTATTTCAAGTTGTCTAAACATGTAAATATATATATTTATACACAGTAAAACATAAATATATCGTAGTGTGAAATAAAAGTGATAATAGTAAGAATAGTGGGAGGAGCCATGCAGCGCATATTTACAGCTCATTAGTGAAGCCGCGGTGAGTTCAAGTGAGGCACACGGTCAGGAAAACACAGAACTTCTTGTTTTGGTCAACGTGACTTCGTTTCATGCGGAATACTTCTGTAGAAGTTGTACTTTTGTGTTTTAAATGTGTACAAAATAGTAAATGGGTGTACTTGTACATTCAGTCGATACATAAAAAGTACATTTAACAGTCTGAAGAGGAGGAATAAGGCCCGGACGTCTTCAGGGACTCTACTGTGAACATGAAGCCGCTTAGCTTAGCTTAGCATAGCTTAGCTTAGCATAGAGACTGGAAACGGGGGGAACAGCTAGCCTCGTTCGTCTCATCCGCAGTGTTCATAAATAAACTTTTTGTTCAGTTTCCAACAGAAATATTTTAAACGTCAACAGATGAACTCGTGACCGTCGTGCTGCGTTCAGGTTCCGTCCGAATAATGGGACAAATGAGACCCAGAAGTCTGAACAACCAGGAGTATCCCAGGAGCAAGTGAACGCACCATTTGGTCAAACAAACCTGAAGATATTTGAAACATTAAATAAAATAATAAAAGCTTCATATTCACATGAGAGTTTTAATCTTTAACTCTTCCACGTTGAAGCTCCTCTGGAGCGCTTGTTTGAGTCGCCCTCGTGTGCCACACGGGTGGAGTTTAGCACCAGAGGAGCTCAGAGAGGCGTTTCTAGTGTTCTAATGAGCAGCAGTAACAGTTCATCTCTATAAAACACGAGTGTACTTGAACTCAGCGTTTAGTCTTCAGTGTTCCACCTGAACTTATTGCTAAAGATCGTTTTTCCTTCACTTTAATATTCAGATTGTCAGATTTAAGTCAAATATTTCACATTTTAAAGGTCGACATTCAACTTTAGGATGAGAGTTTCTTCTCTTCAGACGTTTGAAGTGAAACAAAACACACGCTTGTGTATTAATCACGTTGTTGCTTCTCAGCGTCTCTCGTATGATTTAAATACATCAATAAAGACGTGACGCTCATCAGTTTCATTTCCATTGAAATCAAACAACCTAAAGTAAGAGTTTATCTTTTACTACTTATTGAATATCTACTCTTCTTCACAGAAAAACATGGTCTTAGTTTTAACAGCCGCGTGTTTTTGGTCCCATTAAAAAACTAAACGACATAAATATTAAATTTAAGTATTTAATGTGGATAAAACGTCATCTTTACAAATAAAAACTAAACGTCAGAATGACAAAAAAGGCAAAAAATATTAATATTGTTTATTAAATTGTAATAATTATATTAATGAATGAAACTTATAAAATATACAGAATAAATAATACAAAGATATAGTTTGAAATAGTTTGTATATTATGAGTGTCGATGATTAAACAGGAAATTAACTGATTGGTTCTTCTTTAAATAACAACACTGATCTTTAAACTGAAGCTCGTCCTCTGAACGAACAGGAAGTGGAACAGGAAGTGGACTGATATATCCTGCTCCACTGACACTTACAGGGTCCGGATGCTACGCTAACGCTCGGGAACCTGGTCCAGGACCAGGTGAAGGGTTTCTACCACCACCGAGTTCCAGACGGAAGACTTGTGTTTTAAGGCTCGAGAGACGGAGGAGGAAACGAGATGTCGGAGGTCGGGCCTCCTCCTGGAGGCTGAGGAGGAGTTAGTAGGAGGAGATGTCGGGCCTCCTCCTGGAGGCTGAGGAGGAGTTAGTAGGAGGAGATGTCGGGCCTCCTCCTGGAGGCTGAGGAGGAGTTAGTAGGAGGAGATGTCGGAGGAGCTGCTGCTGTTGCTGGTGGAGGTCTGAGCTCTCTTGATGTAGAGGTTGAGCAGCTTCATCTGCAGGATGGAAACAGAGTCGGTCAGTGAGGTCTCTATGTCACATGAAGTGCTCTCTGGAACAGAACATCATGACTAGAAGTCAAACAGGAAGTCATGTGACCGGGGTGGAGTTCCTTGATAGACTAGCGTTAGCTTGGTTAGCGAGTGTACCTTGCTGCCGGTCAACTGAGCCAGGTACGGCTTCAGCTCCTCCCCGATCACCGAGTAGACGGCCACCAGGCAGAAGACGCTGGCCTTCCTCACGCTGCTCTCCGTGTTGTCGTAGCCCTGCAACGGCAAACACGGCGTCCAGTGAAACGCTGCGTCCAGTGAAACGCTGCGTCCAGTCAAACGCTGCGTCCAGTGAAACGCGGCGTCCAGTGAAACACGCGTCCAGTGAAACACGCGTCCAGTGAAACACGCGTCCAGTGAAACACGCGTCCAGTGAAACACGCGTCCAGTGAAACACGCGTGCAGTGAAAGGTTCCCGTAGCGACAGCGACGGGGTCTCACCTGCAGCAGGCCGGGTATGATGTCAGACAGCAGCTGGTGCAGCGGCTCCTTGGCGATGCGGTCGATGGCCCTCGTCTGCATCTTGATGGCGGCCAGGTTGACGGGGTAGTCGGCCGTCTGCACGATGGGGCAGAGGACCTTGATGCACTGCTCCGGGTGGATGGAGGCCGCCAGCGTGGAGGCCGCCTCCTCCGCCGCACGCACCACCTGCAGCGGGATGGAGATCACTTAACCCTTCAAACAATCCCCAGAACTGCCCCGTTCATCACAGACACCAGCTGTAGAAACACTGTCGGCAGGTTCCATCTTTACGACTCGAGCTCGTGGTTCAGAGGGTTCGTCGGACCTGCTCACCTCCTTGTGAGAGTCCTTGTGGGCCTCCAGCGTCTTCATGACGGTGAGCTCGGCGTAGTTCTTGAAGCGGGCCGGCTGGTTCCTCAGGATCTCCTTCAGGACTCGCAGGGCCAGCGCCCGGATGGTGTGCTGAGAGAGAGAGAGAGAGAGAGAGAGGGGGGGGGAGGAGTCAGTTCAGAAGGAGTCTCACAGTATCGATGAGACACCCAGAGGAGGTTCCTGTCCTCACGTCTTTGTCTCCCAGCGTCTCCAGCAGCAGCAGCAGCATGGTCTTGAAGTGCTCCTCCCACACCACCGGGACATCCTCTCGGGCCACCTTCAGCAGCTCCAGCAGGGTCCCCCGGCGCTCCTCGGGGTCCTGGAGAGAGAGCTCCTTCAGCAGCTCGCCCACCAGCTGCAGCTGCTCCACGGGGCTCACTGGAGGAGGAGGAGGAGGATTTAAGAACAAGATCCAGGGAGCAGTGAGACTGTAACAGAGAAGGGTTCCTCACCTGGGAAGCTCTTGGCGTTCACCATCTTGTTCTCCACACATTCTTGTCGGCTGCCTGCAAAAATAAAAAGAGTTTAAAAGAAGAAAACCCGACAAACTGAAGCCCAGAAGAAGAGGAGGACTCGGCGGCGTCACCGTCTCTCTGCGTCTGCGCGGCGTCCTCGCACAGCGCCTCCTTCAGGGCGACCTTGTCGTCCGTGTAGGTGTACGGGTTGTAGTCTCGGTAGCGCGGCCCGGAGAAGGAGCGCGGCGACGGCGTGTTGAGCAGCGACGTCTTGTTGTCCAGAGCCGGGCGTCCGACCACGTCGGAGTCCGAGGACGCCCCGACGCCGCACTGTGAAACGGTCACAACATCTGTTTCAGAGACACTCGATGGTGGGGAGCTTACAGATGTTTCTGGACTCAACCAGAGTCACGCGAGTAGTCGACTCATTAAGGACCAATCACAAGAGATCTGGATGATCGGTTCCTTGCTTCCTCACCTTGCCGTCCCTCCTCAGCGGCTCCGCCGGGTCCTCTTGGCTGCGGTAGCTGAAGGTCTGGATGGCCTCGGTGACGCCGCGGAGGGAGCTGTACATCTCCTCCTGGTTCTCACTGTCGTACTCCAACATGCTGCAGGGAAAAGGTTGATCATCAGGGGATCCACTACAGCGTTACCTCAGAGCCTGAGAAGAAGAGGACACTCGGACCAAACGTCTTCATCTTTCACTTCTGGGTAACAAGTCAAACTGCTGAGCACAGAGACGACAAAGAGAAACCAAACGAATGGACAAGAGGAGCCGACGGAGCCGCAAACAGACAGAAGAGACGACAAAGAGAAACCAAACGAATGGACAAGCGGAGCC